>NC_057797.1:129424879-129433601 GCF_018294505.1 Triticum aestivum
CCCCGTCGCCCCGCGGCGCCGCTCGCCGTCCCGGCCGCCGCCTCCGCGCCACCTCGCCACCCTCCGCCGGATCCACTGCCGGGGAACAGTGCCTCACCGGCCCCGCCTCGATTTCTGCGTCGGGTCAAACCCTAGATCTGGGAGGTTGCATTTTTTCACTAAGACCCGGAGATTTTCAATTCAAGTGCTCCTGTTCGTAGCTCCGTAACTTTGCATCCGTGGCCCCGATTCATGCATATAGCATATCAAAATGTTCATCTCAGAGAGTACATCATTTCATTCCATTGCATCATTTGCATATAGCTCCGATTCATTTTCATTTTCAAAATGTTCCCATGCTTGCAATTGTATTTTCTGATCCCTTTTGGCTCAAGGTCACTAAGGGACTTTTGTTAAGCTCTTTGAGTAGCTCCATGCCATGCTTTACTTCACCACGATCAGATCCTGTAGCATGTAGTTTTGTTGCTCCAAAGAGTGCTACCTGATCTGAAATTCCAGACAAGTGTTGATTTCACTAAGTCTGAGATCTGTTTGTCATATGCATTTTTGCCATGCTTTTTTGAACCTGTTAATGGATGAATTGGCCGTAGCTCAGTGCTAGACTTTTGTTAAGCATCTTGTGTGCATCCCTGCCATGTATTTTGTTGTCATGTTTGGGTGCTTTAGCTTGTTCATTTCGTTGCATTTAGATGGCTACTTGCTGTAAATCGCAGACCGGTGTCATTTTTGAATCGCTTGCCATTTCCAAATGTAACTCCGATTCCGGCGTTCTTTATATCGTTTTCAAGAGATTTCGTCTCATCTTTCCAGTGGCGCACTTGGATCTCCAAGTTGAGGCCAGGTTCATGCATTTCCTGTCATATCTTGCATTTTGCATCCCGCATCGCATCCCGCATAGCATATCATCTTTGCATTGTGTTGTTTGAGATTGCACGTGGTTGATTGTGTCCTTGTTGCTTGTTTTTCTTGTTTGGGTAGAGCCGGGAGACGAGTTCGCTAACGAGGAGCCCGTTGAGTTTGCTTTCGAGGATCTAGTCAACTCTGACAACTGTGCGGGCAAGATGATCATACCCCCGAAATCACTACTATCTTTGCTATGCTAGTTTTCTCGCTCTTTTGCTATGCCATTGCGCTTTCAAGCCTCCCAAATTGCCATGTCAAACCTCTAACCCACCATGTCCTAGCAAACCATTGATTGGCTATGTTACCGCTTTGCTCAGCCCCCTCTTATAGCGTTGCTTGTTGCAGGTGAAGATTGGAGGCCGTTCCTTGTTGGAACATCTTTTATTTACTTATTGGGATATCATTATATTGCTATGTTGTCTTAATGCATCTAAATAATGGGTAAAGGGTGGAAGGCTCGACCTCTCGCCTAGTGTTTTGTTCCACTCTTGTTGCCCTAGTTTCCGTCATATCGGTGTTATGTTCCCGGATTTTGCGTTCCTTACGCGGTTGGGTTATAATGGGAACCCCTTGATAGTTCGCCTTGATTAAAGCTTTTCCAGCAATGCCCAACATTGGTTTTACCATTCGCCACCTACCCTTTTCTTTCCCTTGGGTTCTGCAGACTCAAGGGTCATCTTATTTTAACCCGCTGGGCCAGTGCTCCTCTGAGTGTTGGTCCAACCGAGCGATGTCCGGGGCTACCAGGGGCAACTCTGGGCTGGCCTACCCAACGTCTGGCTCATCTGAGTGTGCCCTGAGAATGAGATATGTGCAGCTCCTATCGGGATTTGTCGGCACATTCGGGCGGTGGTTCTGGTCTTGTTTTAACCTGTCGAAGTGTCTTGAGTAACCGAGATACCGAGTCTGATCGGAACGTCTTGGGAGGAGGTCTATTGCTTCGTTGACCGTGAGAGCTTGTCATGGGCTAAGTTGGGACTCCCCTGCAGGGATTTGAACTTTCGAAAGCCGTGCCCGCGGTTATGGGCAGATGGGAATTTGTTAATGTCCGGTTGTAGATAACTTGAACCTTAAATTAATTAAAATGAATCAACCGAGTGTGTTACCGTGATGGCCTCTTCTCGGCGGAGTCCAGGAAGTGGACACGGTGTTGGAGTAATGTTTGCGCAGGTTGCTCTCTAGTTTCTCGCTCGCGCTTTGCCTCCTCTTCTCGCTCTCTTTTGCGAATAAGTTAGCCACCATACTTGCTAGTCGCTTGCTGCAGCTCCACATTTTTTTACCTTGCCTTACCTATAAGCTTAAATAGTCTTGATCGTGAGGGTGCGAGATTGCCGAGTCCCTGTGGCTCACAGATTACTATTACACCAGATGTAGGGCCTGATGATTCCGCTCCAGGAGACGCATTTGAGCTCAAGTGGGAGTTCGACGAAGACTCTCAACGATACTATGTTTCCTTTCCCGATGATCAGTAGTGGTGCCTAGTTGGGGGTGATCGGGACCGTGTCGCATATTGGGTTCTCTTTTATTTTGGCGCCGTAGTCGGGCCATGAGTGTTTGGATGATGTAATGTTATTTATGTACTTGATTTACGTGGCGAGTGTAAGCCAACTATGTTATCTCCCCTTTCATTATTATATTACATGGGATGTTGTGAAGATTGCCTAACTTGCGACATATGCCTTCAATGCGATTATGCCTCTAAGTCGTGCCTCGACACATGGGAGATATAGTCGCATCGAGGGTGTTACAAGTTGGTAATCAGAGCCTTCCCCGACCTTAGGAGCCCCATTGCTTGATCATTATTAGTGGCCGAGTTGTGTCTAGAAAAATGTTTTGAGTCATTTAGGAATTATATATCGGAGAGTTTAGGAATTCTTTTTACTTCCCAGTCTCCTCATCGCTCTAGTAAGGCATCCTGACGTAGAGTTTTGACTCTTCTCGTCTCAAATTTCACTAAAAAAAATTTAGGATCATGTGGGTATCTTGGAATCGTTCCGATGGTTTTATGATGAGAACATTGTCTTGGTGCCTCCTGTCAGGGGTTTAGTGGAAGTGTCCCGGGGAGTTGAGCTCTGAGGTGTTGTCATCATAATCTTATCGTTGCAGTTCTGGAATACCTGAGTCTAGTACGCCGACATCGAAAATCTCTTTTATGCAGTTCGTTGGTGAGATAACCTCGACGCCACCCAGTACTGGGGCGGGAGTTCGGGAGTATCGCCATAACTTGTATAATAGATGCTTTTCGAAGGTTGAGGTAGATGGTTTCCGAAGGTTTCTTGGTTATGTGTTGAAGGATGGATACAGCTGGATGTAGGATTTGCTAGTTTGGGTGAGATATTATGCTTCCCCTGTATCCCCAACACCTGATTGCATAACCGGAAAGGTTCGGGAGTTTCATAGGTGGGAATTCTTGTAGCTCTAGTTCTTCTTCCACGGATATTGGTTTGAGATTGGGATTTCTTAACGATTATTCGTTCTTGATCCGTACCTTATTGATTTATTTCTCTACCTTAATTCTACGTTGCTTCTCAATTTATGGATATATGACCATTTCAAGAGGAATGCATTCGTTCATTTTGTTCGGATGTGAAGACTATATGTTGCAATTTTCATTCCGTTGGATTTAGCTTCAATATTGTCTATCAATGTGCTAATGGTGGTCAACCTCTTCAGGATGGCTCCTCCAACACGCACGACTCCGGATCCTGATCCGCCACCACCTCCACCTCCTCCAGAGGCATGGCAGGCTGTGATGGCCGGAACCAATGCAAACACACAGTTGATCATGCAAATTCTTCAAGAGCGCAATCAAGGCAACCAAGGGAATCAAGGCAGCAATCAGAATCACTTTGCTACACTCAACCAGTTCCTTGCTAACGGGCCAAAGACTTTCAGCAATTGTGTTGAGGCAACCGATGCTGACGATTGGCTTGTGGATCTGTGCAAGCATTTCGAGTGCAGTAACGTCAGGCCTGAGGACTTTGTTAAGTTCGCTTCCTTCCAACTCAAAGATCAAGCTGCAGAATGGTTCCAGCAGTACAAGGACTCCAGAGGTGGACGTGTTATCACTTGGGATGATTTCCGTCGAGATTTCCGAGCTCATCATATTCCTCAAAGCGTGGTTGAAAGCAAGCGTGAGGAATTCCGCAATCTGAAGCAAGGCTCTTTGTCTGTCTATGACTACAACAAGTTGTTCCAGAAGCTCGCCCGCTTTGCCAAGCAGGACGTCCCTGATGAGAAGAGCATGATATAACAGTTCAGGGGTGGTCTCAGAGAAGATATTCAGCTCGCTTTTGTTCTCTTCGAGCCCTTGAGATACGATGAGTTCTACAACATGGCACTGAAGCAAGAGGCTGCTCAGTTGAGGTGTGATGCTTCCAAGAAGCGAGTCAGAGATGTTACTCCTTCTTCCTCTACTCAAGTGGCCAAGCAGCAGGAGTTTTGGCTTCCTCCTCCTCCGTTCCGTCAGCCGTATCAGCAGAAGAGCAAAGGTGGCAGTGGTTCTTCCCACCCACCCAACCCCGGCTTTCAGAACAAGACTTTGTCTCAAGCTCCAAGATCGAGTGCTCCGTACCACTGTCCGCTTTCAAAAGTCACGTGCAACAAGTGCCAATAGAAGGGTCACTATGCCAACAAGTGTTTCAACCAGAGGCGTCTTCCTCCTCCTCCTGTGAGATCGGCAAGTACAATTGTGGTCAAGCATAACCCCAAGTCCGCCAAGGTCAACTTGATGAATGCAGCTCAAGCAGAGGACTCGTCAGATGTGATCATGGGTAACCTTCCTGTTAATGATATTCCTGCAAAAGTTCTTTTTGACACGGGTGCATCGCATTGTTTCATCTCGAGACCATTTGTTTCTAAGCATGAGTTGCCTTTGCAAGATTTGCCTAGACAGTTATATGTTGTTTCTCTGGGTAAATTCATGAATGCAAGCGCTATTGCCCCAGATGTCTCTATCACATTGGGCGATTACAAGTTTCTCTCTTCTCCGGTGGTTCTTGGCAACTCGGATGTTGATCTTATTCTCGGAATGGATTGGCTTTCTAAGCACAAGGCTCAGCTTGATTGTGCAGCCAGGCAGATTCAATTGACTCATTCATCTGAGGATGTAATTGTCTTTGCCGCTCGTGATGATACCATCCGTCTGTTTTCTCTCAATGAGAAGGGTGAATTGGATGCCATCTCTCAAATTCCAGTCGTTTGCGAATATCAAGACATCTTTCCAGAAGAGCTTCCAGGAATGCCTCCGCACCGGCCAGTTGAATTCGTTATTGATCTTGAGCCTGGTACGGAACCTGTGTGCAAGCGTCCTTACAAGCTCGGACCTGAAGAGTTGAAGGAGCTGAAGAAGCAACTCGATATTCAAGAGAAAATGGGTCTCATCCGGCCTAGTTCTTCTCCGTGGGGTTGTGGTGTTCTTTTTGTGAAGAAGAAGGATGGAACGGACCGACTTTGTGTTGATTACCGTCCAGTGAACAAGAAGACCATAAAGAACAAATACCCACTTCCCAACATCAATGACCTGTTCGAACAACTCAAAGGTGCCCAAGTATTCTCCAAGCTTGATCTCCGTATGGGTTATCATCAGATTCGAATCCGTGAGCAAGATATTCCCAAGACGGCTTTCAGGACAAGCTTTGGTTCTTATGAATACACTGTCATGTCTTTTGGCCTCGTCAACGCTCCTCCGACGTTCTCTCGCATGATGAACTTCATCTTCAATGCCTACACTAATGACTTCGTTTTGGTCTATCTCGACGACATTCTGGTTTTCTCCAAGAACAAGGAAGATCATGCCAAGCACTTGTGTTTGGTTCTTGATAAGCTCAGGGAACATCAGTTCTACGCCAAGTTCTCCAAGTGTGAATTTTGGCTCGATGAGGTTCTTTATCTTGGTCATATCATCTCTGCCAAGGGCATTGCCGTGAATCCCGAGAAGGTGTCTGCAATTGTGAATTGGGAACCTCCTCAGAACGTGAAGCAACTCTGCAGTTTTCTCGATCTCGCAAGCTATTGCCGAAGATTCGTTAAAATTTTTTCTAAGATCGCGAAGCCTCTCTCTAATCTTCTCCAAAAGCACATCAAGTACGTTTGGTCTCCAGAGTGTGACATTGCTTTCAACACTTTGAAAGAGAAATTGATCACTGCTCCAGTTCTGACTCCGCCTGATGAATCCAAGCCGTACGAGGTCTTTTGTGATGCCTCTCTCCAAGGTCTTGGCACAGTATTGATGCAAGAGAAGAAAGTTGTTGCTTATACATCTCGCCAGTTGAAGCCTAATGAGAAGAACTACCCCACTCATGATCCCGAGTTGGCGGCAGTTGTGCATGCTCTTTTGACTTGGAGACATCTTCTATTGGGAAGAAAAGTGGACATTTTCACTGATCACAAGAGTCTCAAGTACATCTTCACTCAGCCTAATCTCAACCTCAGGCAAACTCGATGGGTCGAAATGATTCAAGAGTATAATCCGAGTATTGAGTATACTCCAGGCAAGGCTAATGTGATTGCTGACGCATTGAGCAGGAAAGCTTACTGCAACAGTCTGATTCTTAAGCCTTATCAACCCGAGCTTTGTGAAGCTTTCCGCAAACTTAATCTGCAAGTTGTTCCTCAAGGTTTCCTTGCCAACCTTCAAGTCTCTCCTACTTTAGAAGACCAGATTCGCCAAGCCCAGCTTCTTGATGCTATGGTGAAAAAGGTGAAGATTGGGATTGCCAAGAGTCAACCCAAGTACAAGTGCTACCGCCTTGATGACAAGGACACTCTCTTCTTCGAGGATCGTATTGTTGTACCCAAAGGTGACCTCCGTAAAGTGATCATGAACGAGGCTCACAATTCTCTCCTCTCCATCCACCCGGGGAGCACGAAGATGTATCGGGACCTCAAGCAAGCTTATTGGTGGACGCGAATGAAGCGCGAGATTTCTCAATTCGTGAATGAATGTGATGTCTGCAGAAGAGTGAAGGCAGAACACCAAAGGCCAGCAGGTCTCCTCCAACCTCTTGCCATTCCAGAATGGAAGTTTGACCACATTGAAATGGACTTCGTGACTGGGTTTCCAAAGTCCAAGCGTGGCAATGATGCTATATTCGTTGTCATCAACAAACTCACCAAAGTGGCTCACTTTCTGCCTATCAAAGAGTCGATCACTGCTTCTCAATTGGCGGAACTCTATACCTCTCGTATTGTCTCTCTACATGGTATTCCACAAGTGATCTCTTCAGACCGTGGCAGCATCTTTACCTCTAAGTTTTGGGATTCTTTTCAGAAGGCCATGGGCACCAACATCCGTCTCAGCACAGCTTTCCATCCTCAAACTAGCGGTCAAGTCGAGCGTGTCAACCAGATTCTTGAAGATATGCTCAGGGCTTGTGTGATCTCCTTCGGCATGAAGTGGGAGGATTGTCTTCCTTATGCTGAGTTCTCCTACAACAACAGCTTTCAAGCAAGTTCGGGCAAGGCCCCATTCGAAATTCTGTATGGCAGGAAGTGCTGTACCCCTCTCAACTGGTCCGAAACCGGTGAACGTCAGCTTTTGGGTAATGACTTAATCACAGAGGAAGAAGATATGTGCAAAGTCATTCGTGATAACCTCAAAGCAGCCCAATCCCGTCAGAAGAGCTACTATGATAGTAAGCACCATGATTTGTCTTTCGAGATCGGAGATCATGTTTACCTTCGTGTCTCTCCTATGAAAGGTACTCGTCGCTTCGGTATCAAAGGGAAGCTTGCCCCTAGATACGTGGGACCTTTCAAGATTGTTAGCAAGAGAGACGACCTTGCCTATCAACTCGAGCTTCCTTCAAACTTTGCAAATGTTCATGACGTGTTCCATGTCTCTCAGCTTCGAAAGTTCTTAAAGACTCCTGACCGCACCGTCAACTTCGAGGACATTGAGCTCCAAGAAGATCTCTCCTATCGTGAGCACCCAGTTGCTATTCTTGAAGAGACTGAACACAAGACTCGCAACAAGTCAATCAAATTTCTCAAAGTCAAGTGGTCACACCATTCCGACCATGAAGCTACCTGGGAACGTGAGGATCACCTCCTTCTGAGTACCCGGCGTTCTTTCAGTCCTAGATCTCGGGACGAGATCCTTTCGTAGTGGTGGAGTGTTGTAACACCCCGGATGTAACTTTCCCAATTATACTCCAACTCTTGCCGTTTCCGGCGTTAAGTTATTTTATTTTCTCGGGTTCGGGTCTTTCTCTCCATGTGTTGTTGTCGTTGTCGTGCATCTCATATCATGTCATCATGTGCATTACATTTGCATACGTGTTCGTCTCATGCATTCGAGCTTTTTCCCCGTTGTCCGTTTTGCATTCCGGCACTTCGTTCTCCTCCGGTGGTCATTTCTAGCTTTTTTCGTGTGTGGGGTTTAAACATTTCCGGATTGGACCGAGACTTGCCAAGCGGCCTTGGTTTACTACCGATAGACCGCCTGTCAAGTTTCGTATCATTTGGACTTCGCTTCATACTCCAACGGTTAACTGAGGGACCGAAAAGGCCTTGTGTGTGTTGCAGCCTAACACCCCTCCAATTTGTCCCAAAACCCACCTAAGTCTTCTCCATCATCTAGAGCGTTCGATCACGATCGCGTGGCCAAAAACCACACCTCATTTGGACTCTCCTAGCTCCCTCTATGCCTATTTAAAGACCCCTTCCCCGAAATCCGGATCTCCCTCTCTGAAACCCTAATTCCCAGATCCGCGCCGGCCGGACACGTTCGCCCCAGCCGGACTCGTCCGCCGCCGCCCCCTCGCCCAATTGCCGCCTGCCACATCATCACCACCAACCCGCCGCCGCCCGAGGCCCG